>NW_026057584.1:106573123-106576850 GCF_023721935.1 Panthera uncia | reverse complement strand
TAGAAAGAAACTTATAGAAAGCGGGCATACTTCTTCCATTGTCATGGGGGAAAAGGTAGAATAGGTGGGAAAAGGTGCAAGCAGGTTAGTGGAGAGACAAACTGATTATGATCTGAAACTTTATGGTAAAGCATTCTCTAAACCATCTCAGCTAAAATCTATACAGACTGTTCTGCTCCGTCACTAAAACAAACTCTCACCAAGAAAAGTAGTCTCGGCCCCAGAGGCTGAGATGTAGAGCTGGTGCTTGCAATATTAGCCAGTGATACAGATTCTCGATGTTTAGCAATCTGAGGGCAAATCTCAAATAAAACAAAAAATACCTTTGCCCCCCTCTTGATTATTTAGGATGGGAGTCAACTCTCAAAACTATAGATACCAAAGTGGGCAATGGCTCAACACAATACATCACAGGACAGTCTAAGAAGCAGGCTCCTTAGTAGATGATTTACTTTCTTTCAGACCCCTTTTAACACATGGCTTCAACTTCTCTAGAGCAATAGTTCTCAAACTTTAGTTAGGTTGGGGGATCACCTGTAGGGCTTTTTAAATGCCAAATTCTGGGTCCCGCCCCCAAAGTTTCTGATAAAGTAGTTCTCTGGTGGAGCTGGAGGATTTACATTTCTAAGGATTTCCCCAACTGACAAGGCTACTATTCTGGGAACAACAATTTTAGAACCACTACCCTAGAGCAGTCATTATTGCTCCATTATTTAACCAACCAGTGACAGAGGAAAGAGCATTTGGAGCGATGTACTGGATATCTTTTCTTTGCCCCTTTGTCTACTAATGTCCTCTATGCTTCTCTGTGCTCTGACCACTGGATTTCAGATGGGCTCAACCAATTAGAAACATGAGCAAGCAATGTGAAGGAGGCTGGAAAGAGAGATCCAATTATTTCCATCCCACTGGGGTTGCTGTCAGCTGACTATGTCTGAAACTCAACTTAGGTCTCTTGGCAGACAGCCTCCTGAAAGAGTCTAGCTCTCTCTAGACATGCTTCTGGTACTGTACTCTCCTCACACACTTCCAGGCATAGAGAGACGAATGACTTCCCTCCTACCAGCGCTAGGAGTTGCACCATCCTTTATGGCATCTTATATCCTGCTTTCAGCTTTACAATGACATTATTAAACTCTTCTTAAATTGCTCCATTTGAACATATCATTGATTTCTAACAGAGAACATGATTTATACAAGAGACAGAGCAAGCTTTCTTAAAAGACTTGACTAAAAATAGCATACTTCATTTCTGCTTTATTCCTTTGGCTAGACTGTGCATAAGACTAGGGAACAAGTCGGGTTCCGGAAGATGGCGGCGTAGGAGGACGCGGGGCTCACAGCGCTTCCGGCCGATCACCTAGATTCCACCTACACCTGCCTAAAGAACCCAGAAAACCGCCAGAGGATTAGCAGAAGGGAGTCTCCGGAGTCAAGCGCAGACTAGAGGCCCACGGAAGAGGGTAGGAAGGGCGGCGAGGCGGTGCGCGCTCCACGGACTGGCGGGAGGGAGCCGGGGCGGAGGGGCGGCTCGCCGGCCAAGCAGAGCCCCCGAGTCTGGCTGGCAAAAGCAGAGGGGCCGGACAGACTGTGTTCCGACAGCAAGCGCGACTTAGCGTCTGGGAGGTCATAAGTTAACAGCTCTGCGCGGAAAGCGGGAAGGCTGGAGGACAAAGGGAGGGAGAGCTGCTGAGACCCCGGACGGCAGAGCTCAGCTTGGCGGGGAACAAAGGCGCCAGCGCCATCTCCCCCGCCCATCCCCCAGCCAAAATCCCAAAGGGAACCAGTTCCTGCCAGGGAACTTGCTCGCTCCGCGCAAACACCCAACTCTGTGCTTCTGCGGAGCCAAACCTCCGGCAGCGGATCTGACTCCCTCCCGCTGCCACAGGGCTCCTCCTGAAGTGGATCACCTAAGGAGAAGCGAGCTAAGCCTGCCCCTCCAGCCCCCTTGCACCTTGCCTACCCACCCCAGCTAATACGCCAGATCCCCAGCAACACAAGCCTGGCAGTGTGCAAGTAGCCCAGACGGGACACGCCACCCCACAGTGAATCCCGCCCCTAGGAGAGGGGAAGAGAAGGCACACACCAGTCTGACTGTGGCCCCAGCAGTGGGCTGGGGGCAGACATCGGGTCGGACTGCGGCCCCGCCCACTAACTCCAGTTATACACCACAGCACAGGGGAAGTGCACTGCAGGTCCTCACCACGCAAGGGACTCTCCAAAATGACCAAACGGAAGAATTCCCCTCAGAAGAATCTCCAGGAAATAACAACAGCTAATGAACTGATCAAAAAGGATTTAAATAATATAACAGAAAGTGAATTTAGAATAATAGTCATAAAATTAATCGCTGGGCTTGAAAACAGTATACAGGACAGCAGAGAATCTCTTGCCATAAAGATCGAGGGACTAAGGAACAGTCACGAGGAGTTGAAAAACGCTTTAAACGAAATGCAAAACAAAATGGAAACCACGATGGCTCGGCTTGAAGAGGCAGAGGAGAGAATAGGTGAACTAGAAGATAAAGTTATGGAGAAAGAGGAAGCTGAAAGAAAGAGAGATAAAAAAATCCAGGAGTATGAGGGGAAAATTAGAGAACTAACTGATACACTAAAAAAAAATAATATACGCATAATTGGTATCCCAGAGGAGGAAGAGAGAGGGAAAGGTGCTGAAGGGGTACTTGAACAAATTATAGCTGAGAACTTCCCTGAACTGGGGAAGGAAAAAGGCATTGAAATCCAAGAGGCACAGAGAACTCCCTTCAGACGTAACTTGAATCGATCTTCTGCACGACATATCATAGTGAAACTGGCAAAATACAAGGATAAAGAGAAAATTCTGAAAGCAGCAAGGGATAAACGTGCCCTCACATATAAAGGGAGACCGATAAGACTCGTGACTGATCTCTCCTTTGAAACTTGGCAGGCCAGAAAGGCTTGGCACGATATCTACAGTGTGCTAAACAGAAAAAATATGCAGCCGAGAATCCTTTATCCAGCAAGTCTGTCATTTAGAATAGAAGGAGAGATAAAGGTCTTCCCAAACAAACAAAAACTGAAGGAATTTGTCACCACGAAACCAGCCCTACAAGAGATCCTAAGGGGGATCCTGTGAGACAAAGTACCAGAGACATCACTACAAGCATAAAACATACAGACATCACAATGACTCTAAACCCATATCTTTCTATAATAACACTGAATGTAAATGGATTAAATGCGCCAACTAAAAGACATAGGGTATCAGAATGGATAAAAAAACAAGACCCATCTATTTGCTGTCTACAAGAGACTCATTTTAGATCTGAGGACACCTTTAGATTGAGAGTGAGGGGATGGAGAACTATTTATCATGCTCCTGGAAGCCAAAAGAAAGCTGGAGTAGCCATACTTATATCAGACAAACTAGACTTTAAATTAAAGGCTGTAACAAGAGATGAAGAAGGGCATTATATAATAATCACAGGGTCTATCCACCAGGAAGAGCTAACTATTATAAATGTCTATGCACCAAATACCCGAGCCCCCAGATATATAAAACAATTACTCATAAACATAAGCAACCTTATTGATAAGAATGTGGTCATTGCAGGGGACTTTAACACCCCACTTACAGAAATGGATAGATCATCTAGACACACAGTCAACAAAGAAACAAGGGCCCTGAATGATACATTGGATCAGATGGACTTGACAGATATATTTAGAACTCTGCATCCCAAAGC